>NC_057795.1:366008106-366019494 GCF_018294505.1 Triticum aestivum | reverse complement strand
GCCGCCGCCCTCGCCTCGCTGTCCCGCCCCAGCCGACTCCCGCACAGAGTTGGAGAGCACCGGCCTTGGGCGACGAGGACGGGGATATGGCGACGGGGACGGGGACATGGCCAGCACCGGGCGGCTGGTGCAGGGCACGAGGAGGTGGTCAGGCTGCCGTGCCGGTCCTGGCAGCGCGCGCCCGCGAGGGGGGCGCAGGGGAGGCTGTTGCCGCTCATGCTCAGGTGGTCGTCCTCGGCGGCGCGGTGGCCGCGATGCAACGACGGCCTTCCTGCATGCCAACGGCCAGGCGCGGGCGGGGCCAGCGGAGGCAAGGAGCGGGACTACGGGCGGCATGGACGCGCTGCTGGAAGGCGAAGCGGCCTTCGACGGCCCCGCGGCTTCGGACGACAGCCTCGCTTGGGGAGGAAACGGCTGGAGATTTTCTCGTTCGCAGGACAAAATTTTCGCCGGCAGCCCCCCAAGCGGCGAAAAAAATGCCTCCTGAGGGGCTCAACGGCTGGAGATGCCCTTAGAACTTCAAGATCTATCTTGCATTCCAAGCAAGATCTATGGAGTGCAAATAGCATCTTAAGTAAGCACCCAGCACTGTAACCACCCAACACTACTCCAAAAACTAAATATCCTACTACTAGTCACAGGGGGAACCTGTAGGCATTCAAAGATGGGAATCAACAAAACTTGAGGCAGAAGGAAAGTTCCCTTTACTCTGGATATAATTGCCTTACAATGAACAATCATGACCTAATCCCTTTTAGAATGGAAAAAGGAAATTCCACGGCAGTATAAGTTTGCGTTGAGAACAAGCTTGTTGGATTAGGGACACTAAAATCTGTTGAGATCTTCAGACATCTTGGTTTGGATCGCAGATGGTGGATACTCAACTATATCTTCAGAGATCTATCTTGGTTTGGATCGCAGATGGTGGATACTCAACTAGATCTACAGAGAGTTTTGCTTTGGATCGCAGATGGCAGATACTGGAGTAGACTTCTCCCACCGCAGCAGCAATGCGATATCAAGCTCCTGCAGGCTCTTCTCCAGTATGAGTTTTGAAGTTTCAGTTGCTTCAGGCTGGCTCTTGTTTGAATAATTCCAAACCCCTCTTCTGCTGATGATTTCTGTTGTGCACAATGCACTGGAAAAGACTAATGTAAGTATAGCAGCAAACAGTTTTGCGGTCTATCTTCAAAATAAACTGACAAGCGCTCGGACGGTTACCTGAAAAGCATTCTGCAGCCGAAGACTTTGATGGTACATTGCTATTCCACTGCTGCAAAGGATTTCAATGATCTTCCATAGCTCCTGCCTCCCATGGACCAAGAAGAGCGAAAGAACGAACACCAATTCACCTGCACAAGCATAAAAGACAAGTGAACACTCAGAACAAACGAAATCAACTTAACAAAGGGAACATTACATAAAGACCAAAATATTTTCAAAAAAGTTAGCACCTGGATCACCCTGCAAAACAGAAAGGGGTCAAGGAAAGAAGCAAGTCAAAAACAAAACAGGAGGAAGCAATATAGATGTTAGAAACATAACCTGCAAAGAAGAAAACATTTAACTGAAACAAATAAGCTATATGAGAGCAAACCATAAATAGCTGAGACCTGATCAGCAACCTGCCATGCAAAGCACTAATTATGAAGGAAATTTAGTTAGTAAGTTCACGCCCCAAGAAATACGATAATGTCTGCAACGGATATACATCACCAACTATGTCAAGCAAATTTGCACAGCTTGAATGCACTTAAATGCAGCAGATAATGAACCTCAAGAGAGCATAAGAAAGAAAGGAGCTACAATAATGAAAAGTTGGAGGAAACAAGAGCACCGCACTATAGAGAAATAATCTAAACGGTAATAGCAAATGATTAACACTAAGTAATTCAGAATAGGCTGTTCAATCGAAGTTACGATTACAACAAGGTCCCATGAAACTGAATTGATACTACATAGACATTATTTAGTGCCTCTAAGGAGTCTCATATCCCTTCATAAGTCTATAAAGAAGGAAGCTCTTATAGTTTCCATCGTGTCAAAGAAGGGGAAATGGAGTAGACATCCGCATAAGGTAGCCGGGGCAAGAAAAGATGGAAGTCTCGTTAGCTCTAGCTCAGGTCCATGCCATCTCCAGCTTGGCTCGGTATCGGAGACACGGCGGAGTAGGACCTCTCAAAAGGGGAAGGATGCAGCTGTGCACCACGCCTGCGCTTGAAGGAGCACCCTTCATGGCTGTCAGCTTCATGCTTCCTCCGAATCCCCCTCACTGCCTGCAGCTCCAGTGGCGAGAGCGGGAACAACTGCCCACTCACTCGGCAAAGCGAGTTGTGGTTGTCATAGAGGATCCTCTGGTTACAGTTTTTGTCACAAATATGTGTCATTCCAGTCAGTTTACAGCGGTACATGTTTCCAAAGATGTGCTCATTCTGGCACCTCTTGTCACACTTGTGACTGGGGATTTCCCCTTCTGTGTTCAGAATAGTGGACAAGAAAATCACATTGCTGGGCTCAGCAATCACAGATTTGCCAAGTACCTCCATTGTTCTGCCGCGAGAAACCTCTTCACAGATCCCCTTTTCTTGGTTTCTGAGATCGGAGTTTCTGCAACCCAGAACAAGAATTTGCTTCAGAATTTTGTTTTGAAGCACTTGCATATGACCCACGCGGTGACAGTTCTTGCTGCTATTACCGAACCATTCCTAGAATAAATTGCAGTAAATCTGAGAGTACTTTTGCATCGAACACAAGAAAAAACTAGTATTAAAAGTGGCGCAACCTCACGAAATTGCCACTAAATTTACATGCAAGATTTATCACAGATTTGCAATACTTTGACCACAATTTTCTACAGATAAATCTCGGTTACTTATGATTTCTGAATTCTAACATTACTGACAAGATTCACTATAAATCCGTTGGCGCTTTGGCAGACCAAAGCCAGTAAAATCCCACAACACCACAACCTAATTGAATAATTTGGATAGTACAGTCCACCTGGCACCAAACTACAAACGAATCCAAAAGGATTAAAAAACAATATAAAATTCTCAGATACAAACAAAACCTAATTCACAAGTCAGCACCTACCCCTTTTAACCTGCTGGTAAACCAAACACCTAGCTGCCCCGTTCCCGGTTCACAAATTTTTACCAGATCTAAACGGTGAAACCCCCACCTACCGCACCACCCACGATAAATTCGCACCAAAACCACGAACAACCGCACCACAGCGCCAAAATCTACGCCAATTAGGGATTTGGACCGACAAAATCGCATTCAAACGCCTCCTAGCAACCTCTCACGGTCTCCCCTTTCTCCTCGTCGAAACGCCCCTAAAATCTGAAGCGAAAACCTCGGAGGAACAACGTAATAGAGGGCAAAGGCGAGGATACATACCAGTAAAGCTCGAAGGCGGAGGAAGAGACGGGGTAAAAACACCGCGGCCTTCGGTCTCTCCTTCCTCTCCCTCCCTGCCTCTCTCTCTCCGCCAGGGAACAGGAACCTCTCGCGGAGTCAATTGCAACGGCCCGGACGAAGAGGGGTTGGGGAGGGGTGGGTGTCCATTTATAGGATCATGCCGTTCGCCGAATGACTTAAATGCCCCTGGATGGCCAGGACGTCGACACGGAGGAGCTCACTCGCTCACTGCCCGTCCCTGCTTCCGCGGATCGGTCCGGCTCGGATATCGGCTCTATCCGTCCTGTCTCCTCCAAGTAACCCACTCCTACTCTCGTTGTCATTTCGTGCTAATACTAATATTAGCACGAACCTTTTCTTAGACAGGGCACATGATAGCTCACATGTAGCTCAATTTGCTGTTAACACGCCGTGCAGTTTTGTGCGCCTTTGAATGTTGATCAAATTTTTAGAAGGTTACAGCATCTCCAACAGCCTTTGTATATAGGATAGCTAGAAACATGTTATAGCAAGAGGAGGGAGAAGGTTTACAAAGCGAACATGTTTTTTGCGTTGATAGCATTTATATATGGATTGCTATATTTGCACAAGACACACAATGACATGTGGAAACAGTTTGTCGTTTTTTTTATTTAGAAAAGGAGGATGACTCCCGGCCTCTGCATCTGGAAGATGCATACGACCACTTTATTAATTATTCTCGAGGACCTTACAAAGTATTACAAACAATATACCCGAATTCACCATCTTGGCAACATATGCCGCTACTCTTATCCATATGATGAAGGGATGCTAGCTGGGCCACTACCCAAACCACTCACCTAAACCTAACATCAATAGTCGGAAGCCCCAACCGAGCCACATACCGGGTCTGGGGCACAATCCGGTCAGACGCACTCTTGTGTCATCGCCGCCATCTTCCACAAGTCCGTCTTCAGATTATATTGAGTCTTCTACTTTGTGCAGGCCACATCTGTCATCGACATCACCATGATGCCAGACAGCTACCTCCTCCTGTGCGAGTCCATCTCCGCGCATCGGACGCCGAGCCTCCGCAGCACCATGCCGCCGATCTCCGCCGCCATCAATGAGTGAGATGAAGTACCGCTCCACCACGGCAAGTACAAGGTGAGGAAGGACGAGGTCGCCATCGGAGACACGGCCGGAAGATAAGCACCGCAGTCACGAGACATGCCCGGAGCTGCGACGCGGTAGATCAGACGGGCCGCCACCAGGAACCAGACAAGCTCGCCATGCACACCCAGCATCCTCATGCCCAAGTCGGTGCCTTCAAGAAGGTGACGACGCTGTGGCGCCGCCGCCGCTTAGCCACCGGGGCTAGGGTTTTCGCCCGGGCGCAGGGGAAGGGGGGAGGCAGGGGAGGTTTAGCCTCGGCGCCGCCACCAAGGAGGGAATGGCGTCCGGGACGCCACCGACGCCGTGACCGCCACCAGCGGCCAAGGGTTTCCCCCGGCCAAGTACCCTGCCGCCACCTCCGAACTAGACACAACATCAGCAGGCGCGTGCACGCTGGAGATCCAGGCTGGCCGGAGGTCATGCAACACGAGCGGACCAGATTGCCTCCGATCTGACGCGGGGAGCCCGGGGCCTCCCCGCGCCATGACCAGCACCCACCGGGACCTCGCTGCCCACGCAGCCGAGGGGATCCGGCCTACCTCACCGACGAGCACTCCCCGCCGCCGGAGGAGCGCCGTCCGCCCTAGCGAGGCCGCCGCCTCAGATCAGCCGGCGCGGATCTGACCACCAGCGCGCGCCACCCGACGCGCCGGCCGCCGATCTCCGCCGCCGCCGCGCCCGAAGAAGCAGCCCCCCGCGGCGCCTGTTCCAGGCGAGGTCAAACGAGATCCCACCGCCGTCGGCACCGCGCGGTCTTAGCCCGGCGGCGCCTGTCGGCGGCGGCGGGAGGAGAGGAAGGAGGTGGGGGATGGGTTCGGCGGCGGCTAGGGTTGGGCGCCCGGGTCGCCCGCGGGGCGGGCGACACGGGGCTACGGGCGAGTTGAGGAAAATAACTCTCCAGCCCATGCCGAGTTGCGGTTTTTAAAAATGGAGAGATTTTCACTTCCCGGCCTCTGCACCAACTAAGGATGCATATGGCCATTTTAGTATGAGTATCAAGATAAACATAGTCCTCACATTTTGTCGTAGATATATCACACATATACTAGCACAACTCGTGTACGCATATGCATACACACACGCGCGTACATGTACACACAGCACACACGCGTACACGTACACACACACGCACGCAGCACGCATGCATACACTTACACACGCGTACACGTGCGCACGCACGCACCACACACATACACGCACACACGCAGCACACACATACCCATGCACATCACACACGGGCCCACTAGTCATTGCGACAAAAAGAGAGCCACTTTTACAAAGCATTGGCAAAAATTAGCAAGTGCCCTTTGGGTTTGCAAATATGCAAGGTGGAATGGCGGATTTAGTAAGCTTTGTAAAAAATATGGGTGAGGGACCACTTATACAAAGACTGTTGGATGAGGTTTTTTGCCCAAGGTTACTAAAATAGCAAGTGAGTGCAAATATAAAAAGATTGTTGAAGAGGCTCTTACCAGGGGTAACTACGACTTTGAAAAAGGAAATGTCAGATTGCAATAAGTTCAACCACATTTATAAATGGTGTTACAACATACCAGATTTAAGAGATATAACTGTAGGCCAATGCTTAATTGGCGAACAATTTGTATTTAGTCTCAGCGTCGAACAAATTGTGCCCAATCTCCATCGTGCGTCTGGGATCTAAGAATGAGTCATGGGCTGTGGGGTTACAGGATTTTTTTTTCGGGAAATGCCATCATGGCTAGCTTTATTACTTCAAATCACACTTACATCGTCTGCTAAAAGTACAACAATAAACGAAGGAGGGGAATCCAACCACACAGACGGTGGATTATCCTGACCCTTAATAGTTGGCGGCTCTCTAAAACAATGCTCAATGGACACTTTTCCAAACTCCCTCAATAGACTACGCCAATCATCAAGGATAGGTGTTGCAAATCATGGAGTATCCGTTGTTGTGGTTGAGGGCTTCCACAACAGCCAGATTGTCCATCTGAATAGAAATAACATTGCACCCCACAAATATGGCCAGGTTCAGTCCTTCAAAGAGAGCAGTTGATTCAGCTGAAACAACATATGCTACATGAAGAATTTTAGTTGTGGATGCCGCAACAAACCTGCCACTAGCATCCCTGATAAGCACACCACATGATCCGCTATGCTCGCCCTATGAAAAGATGCATCCACGTTCAAAGCTAGACAACCATACAGCGGTCGCTCCACCGTTTTGTTCCCAGTGTGGACTCTGGCTTAGATGCTAATTTTCATAGTTGAGAGCTAGAGCTTGGGCTGCGACATCCGTGTGCACCAGAGATTGAACCTCTTCATCATGCGCGATCGACCGGTGCGGCCACCAAATGTACCAGCATGTTACCGCCAGCATCTCAAGAACATCCACCACATTCATATAGTTCTTCTGGCTTGCTGCATCACAATAACATCTCCAGAATCTCAGCTCCAGCTTTTTCACTATTGTGCGCCGACGCCGTTAATTCATGTAGACCAAGGAATCTCCAAATCCGAGATGCCCTATCATACTTGAATAACATGCGTGCGACGTCCTCCACAAACCTTTTACATAATGGGCATTGACCGGATTTTGATATATGCCGATTCGCTAGCACGCACATGCATGGAACGACATTGTGAAGGCATCTTCACATGAATATTTTTACCTTTCCTGGAACTTTGAGGCTCCAGATCTTCTCCCAAACAGGATGGGGCGCCGATCCACTAGAATCCGACCATCAGCTATGGTCTGCAAGTAGCTATTCTCCCATTGTCTATAATATGTAGAAGCACAGAAAATATGCCTGATTTTGTTAGCTGCCAAGCCACAAAATCCTTCGTTTCTTGCTGGAATATTGGAATATGTAGGATTTGCTCGGCATCAATGCTCCAGAAGTTGTCTCTTATTAAAGTCTCATCCCAACCTCCCGTGATCGGATATGTTAACTCCTTTACTTTAGACAACAAATATTTCCTCTGGGTGTAATAATTTTCCTCGATGGACCAGTAGGAATCCAACTATCATCCCATATATTGATTTTCGTTCCATTACCTACTATCCATATACATCCTTCTCTAAATGTTTGGATGCCTGCCCATATGCTTTGCCACACATATGATGCGCCTTTCTTCAGAGCACAATTTAACAAGTCCCCACTTCGACAATATTTTGCCCGAAGAACTTTAGCACAAAGAGAGTCAAAGTTCTCAATTAGCCTCCAACACTGTTTTGCAAGCATGGCCAAATTGAAACTCTGAATATCACGAAAGCCGATGCCACCTCTGTTTTCCGGAACACACATCATCCACCATGCAAACCAATGTAATTTACGTTGGTCTTCACCGTCACCCCACCAATAGTGCGATGTTACATCAGTGATTCCCTTACAATTTTTCTTTGGGAATTTGAACACACTCATCGCATATGTTGGGATGGCCTAAGCAACCACTTTGATCAAAGCCTCTTTGCCTTCATAAGATAGTGTTCTTTCTTTCCATCCATTGACCAGTTTCTGGGTCCTCTCTATGAGATGCTTAAGACAGTCAACCATGTCTACCCCAATCATGGTTGGGAGACCGAGGTATTTTTCCGAGAGAGATTCAGCCATTATGTCAAGAGCTTGACAAACAACCACTTTGTCATCCACATTAGTGTTGGGACTAAAAAAAGATGGATGACTTAGTGGCACTCACCATTTGTCCTGAAGCAGCACAATAATCATTCAATATTCTCTTCAATGAATTGGCATTCCCAGCATTTGCTTGCATCAGAATTAGAGAAACATCAACAAAACAATAGATGGGAAATAATTGGTGAGTCACGATAGACCTTTACTCCATTACGATCACCTCTTTCTTCTTCGTGGGAAATTAGAGCAGAAAGGCCTTCATCATAGAGCAGAAAAAGATAAGGGGACAAAGGGTCCCCTTTCCTCAACCCCCTAGTCGGGTTGAACGGTTCAGTCTCATTGGAATTGAATCTAACTCTGTATTCCACTGACGAAACACATGCCATAATGAGTTGTACCCAGCGCTCATTGAAGCCCAACTTCAATAATATGGCCTTTAGGAACACCCACTCCACATGATCATATGCTTTGTGCATATCTAATTTTACTGCACATGACCCAACTTTGCCTTTCATCTTTTTCTTCATGGCGTGCAAGCATTCATATCCACAATTACATTATCAGTAATGATGTGCCTCGGTACGAAAGTACTTTGATTCTTGCTAATAACTTCTGGAAGGAAAATCTTTGAAAGAACATGCGGTTCCCTCATGTTTGGTTTTGGTAATTAATGAAAATCTGGTTGCCTTGAGTTATATTCATAGGATTTGTCCATAGGCTTTTCTTGAAGTCCATTTGTTGGGTTCAAGGAGTTTATGTGTTGACCAAGGTGCTATTCAAGGAATTATCCAAAGATTGGTCATAGAGAAGACATGACACAAGGTTGATCAAGACTAAGTCAAAGAGTGAATCAAGTTTATCAACACACAAAGCATACAAGATGTACCGAGAGGGATCAAGTGATCCCATGGTATGGTAAGCATTGTCCATTACACTTTGTGTACTAACCCATGGTCTACGTGAAAGTTCTATGTGGGGTTAGGTATATTTTCATGGGCTTGTGTCCAGAGGAAGATCTCATACAACCCATGGAGGATGACACCAAGTGGTGTTCAACGTAAAGGTTGCGGTTCGGAAGTTTAAGTGGAGCTTCACGATGAGATCATGATTGAAGGTTGCCGTCCATTATGGTGACAATGGATTTGTGAAGATGTGCCAAAGAATGGCTCACCCATAGTGGAGTATGGGGGATCAATCAAGTAGTCTTCATCGAGCCAACGCAATCAAGAAAGGTGGTCCAACTTGAGGAAGTCACGATCGTCATCATCTAACTCAAGTGGACTTTGTGCAAGGCAAAGGTTTGCCCTTGATAGGTTTTCTCTTTTACCAGTCTCATGGTGGTAGTTGGGAGACCGGATTATATGATCGATTGTCGTACTATCAAGGGGGGCTCTCAACAAAGTAGCTTGATCGTATCGTTCGTAGAGACACTACTGCAGGATGCTGCTAACGCGACACTACGATCAGAGATCCTTCAACGAAACTGTGTGCGACGCAATAATCACAAACGGTGGTGTAAAAAAACTGTCAAAAAGGTGCAAAACGTTTGCGATGACGGATGCATCAAACACAGTTCAGATTTTAGTTGCGTGTGCGATGCAGGGCATATGGTTCAGTTCAATGAACTGTTTGCGATGAGGAAGAAGAACGGAATCGGGCAGCCAGATGAAGGCATGTGCGATATACGACATATAGTTCAATCGGATTAACTGTTTGTGATGAGGCAGAACAACAGAAACAAACAGCTAGATAAAGGTGTGTGCGATTGAGGGCATACACTTCAGAAGGATTAACTGTTTGCGATTAGGCAACAGAACAGAAACGGTCAGCCAGATCAAAGGTGTGTGCGATTGATGGTATACGCTTCACACGGAGGAATTCTTTGCAATTAGCCACAACAAACAGAAACAGTTAGACAGATCAACGTGCTTGCGCTAAACGGGCACACATTCTAATTAAAAGAAGCGTGCACGATGGTAATAATGAGTGCGCATGGTTGTTGGAACAAGACGTGTGCTGTCATTGCCTATTGCGGTGCACCCTATGGTGCAAACGCCACATACGCGGCCGAGAAAGCGTGCCCACGTTACGCCCTCCGGGAATAGTACCGCACTTAAAAAATATAAAACCGTCAATAAATTTTGAGCATGCCTCTCGTCACATTCCAAATTGCAAACCTGTTCACACCGATCAAAACCTAAACGGTTTCCCACTTAGGAGCATATTATTACTCGGTTATAAATACTACTACTCCAAGATGACTGCACATTCCTCCTCAACTCCTCATCCACAAAAACAAACAAGTCATTCATCATCGTTTCCTTGCGTCTGCCATGGCCAGCGTGAGTTCTGGGTCGAGAGATTGCCACCAGGTGAAGAAAATATGCCCTAGAGGCAATAATAAAGTTATTATTTATTTCCTTATTTCATGATAAATGTTTATTATTCATGCTATAATTGTATTAACCGGAAACATAATACATGTGTGAATACATAGACAAACATAGTGTCACTAGTATGCCTCTACTAGACTAGCTCGTTGATCAAAGATGGTTAAGGTTTCCTAACCATAGGCATGAGTTGTCATTTGATAATTGGGATCACATCATTGGGAGAATGATGTGATTGACTTGACCCATTCCCTTAGCTTAGCACTTGATCGTTTTAGTTTACTACTATTGTTTTCTTCATGACTTATACATGTTCCTACAGTATAAAAAAAAGACACATCCGTGACATTTTGGGCCGAACGAAAAAAAATTCTGTCATACATATGACACTTCTACGATGATAATTGTGACAAAACCCGGTATCATCATAGATGTGGTGGGCTCCTACTTCTATGACAAAAAATCATGACAGAAAATGGGCTTTTCGTCCTGGGCGGGCCGGAGACGCAGCTGCATGACATTCTTTGGGCCGTCCATGACGGAAAAAACCGTGGTAGAAGCGAGGGGGAGGAAAATTTCGGGGAGTTGCCGGTTACGGTGGGAGGTCAGGGGCAGAGCGATGCGCGTTTCTCTCGTACGTAAGCGCGTGTGTGCGAGGCGTTGGCTTTAACTGAAGCCAAGCGAGGCATTGGGCTCTAACTGAACCCGAGCGATTGCACTACAAGCTACGCGTTACTAAACCCGAGCGATCGATCGATGGCTTTTAACTGAACTCGATGAAGCGATTCCTTCGCTACTGCTGCTAACTGAAGCCGATTGAT
>NC_057795.1:366006881-366007663 GCF_018294505.1 Triticum aestivum | reverse complement strand
CGTAGCGCTCCAACACAAGTCTGTTTCGTCCGTTTTGCGGTACGCCACACCCCTCCCGATCAACAGGACCCCTGTTTCGACCATAGGAGGTCCGTTTCCTTTGTTTTGCGATACGCCAGACCCCTCCCGATCAACAGGACCCCGTTTCAACGTGGCCGGTCGAACACAAGGCCGTATCCTCCGTTGTGCGGTACGCCAGGCCTCGTTTCCATCGCCTGTTCCATCCAAGCCCTCCCGATGAACACGACCACACATTCCGTTCTGACCCAGCCGGTTGGCTCCCCATGAACACGACGACGATGTTGTTTCTCCGTTCCGACCCAGCCATGTATGTATGCGCGAGTAGGCGTTAGAGACCATGCCCGTATGTATGTACATGGCCGTATTTTCTTTCTTGCACCCTCGCCGTTGTACGTACGTGTACATGCTACGTGCGCGCCTCTACTACGACACGTGCGCGCCTCTACTACGACACGTGCGCGCCTCTACATCGACCAGTATGTACGTACACGTTCGCGACTAGGATGACAACGCTACGTATGCTTCAACCAGGTGGGTCCCGACTGTCGAGCACTTCCTTGCCTGCGAAGATGTAGCTGGTGGGTCCCAACAGTCAGGGGGGCGAATCATTTTTTTTTGCCCGAACGCACTTCCTTGCGTGCGAAGGTGTAGCTGCTGGGTCCCAGCAGTCAGGGGGGGCGAATCGTTTTTTTGCTCGGACGCACTTCCTTGCGTGCGAAGGTGTAGCTGCTGGGTTCCAGCAGTCAGGGGGGCGCATCGTT